>NW_025065117.1:0-1140 GCF_019049425.1 Lizanozyma spartinae
ACAATCACATCGGTTAAAACTGAAATAATCCATCTGATTATTAGTGGGCTATAAATAAGCAACAATAAGTCTTAGACTTAGAATAAAATTTTATATAGAAAATAATCAACTCTGATTTATATAATACCGATAATATTATAAGACACACCTCAAGATAAGTATTACTCGTGATTAAACTTACTAACAATATGACTCGTATAGAAGACTTAGAACGTCCATTTCAACACTATCATCATGCACGTATTTCCCTTTAACATCCAAAGGCGTTGCAACTGAGTTGCACTCCAGCATACCAAATTCCAGTAGAATCTTATGGATATAGTCTTTCAACAGTAATTGAACTTGAACTGAGTTGTCATTATTTCTCTTGATATCAGTATTCATTCCTAGAAACTTAGATACTGCACATAAGTCCTTCATTTTGAAATGATTCATTAATGTGCGTTTAAGGTTCTTTAACATATTCAAATCTTTGGCCATTATTAATAGATCATCGACATAGAGTGCAACAATGATCATGTTCTCATTCGAACCTTTAAAGAATAAACATTTCTCTGCTTCATTTTGCTTGAAACCATCCTGATTAAGCACTTTAACAATACTCTTATTCCACATGAGAGGTGTTTGCTTCAAGCCATATAAGCTCTTTTTCAATTTCCAAACAACATTAGGATTCAGCAGTGATTGATGACCTTTTGGAGGTTTCATGTAGATTGGGGTATCCAACATGCAGGACAGCATCAGTCGAGAGGACATCAGAATCAACGAAAGGCAGGGAGCATTCAGGGACAGTTTCCTGAGGGAATTCAAGTGTTGGAGATGAAAGGAGATCACCAGGAAGTGGCGTATCAATATCAGAGTTTTCGGATGCAGGAGAATCAGAAATAACATGGGATTCACTAAAGTGTGATGGTTTGGTAGAACTAGAAGGTAGAAAGTTAGTAGAAGGGGGTAAATATATCACTCCACCATTATTAGAAGGCATGGAGGAGGCTCCCAGGATACGACCGCTCCGAACACGTACTGGAAGACAATTACTAGAATCTGTCAAAAATGGAAATTCCGAATCAATAAAACGCACATTAGAAGAAGTGGCGATCGAGCCAGTGCGAGGAATCCATATCAAATAAGCGCGACGTT
>NW_025065118.1:0-1129 GCF_019049425.1 Lizanozyma spartinae
TTTGCTGTTTAACTTGTTTTTTGTACTTTGAAAGTAGTACTGAAATATTATAAGCTTGAAAACTAATGGCTTTGCTTTAGCTTATAAATAATCTAGAACCGCTAATAATTGAAGGGGAAATCATAAACTAATCGTTATGTATTGAGTTATTTTCTCACCTCTTCAAGTTATTGAACTTAAGTATTTAAACCATTACTATAGAGGTACGTTTTATTGACTTCTATTAGCTATTAATTCTATAGTAATTATAAGAATTCTCTATGCCTTGTCACAAAAGTTTCCTTTCTATTCGTATGCGAGATATCCGCACCCTCTTGTGAAAAAGTAACATGATGTATATATACACGGGAGCTATTTGATGTGTTTATGAAGCTTAAAGGTGGACTTGTCTAATGCACGTATTTTAAGCTTTCTTATTGTTGAAATCAAGCGTTCATCTTTCTTTTAGTTTCAAAAGGGTAACTTAAGTATACAGAAATATGATCATAGAAGGACTAACAAAAATATTAACGTTATATAAAAGTCATAATAATCACATCAAAATAAATAATAAAAGTATATATTCATTTTTCTATATAATTTAATAATTATAGATCATCAGAATAACTGCTGATGATGATATTACTTGAATTATTGTGATTTAGTTCTACGATTGTCTTATTTATATTGTATAATTCTTTCTATAAACTTAACCATTGTACCGTAGCTGTGAATGTTATATGAAGAAAAATTGATCTAACATTTGTAAGCTTCAAGAAATAGTTTAGTCCAATGTAGCTTTTTAAAAGTACAATATTTCTAACATAAAGTGATATTTGGGCCTCATAATTAAATTATTATTCAAGTATTCATATATACAAATTATTGAAGCTTCATTATTGTGCAGACGGAGGAAAAGTGGAAGTCCTGTGAGTAAACCTAATTCCTTAGTAGAGTTAGCTGCACCTTCATAAGCCAGAGCAAATACAGAAGGACTAACTAGACGCTTGAGCGCCACTACCGGATGAACTCAAAGTAGTAGTAGGCTCTGTTCCACCTCCGTTGACTCCAGAAAACCAGACCCAGACAGAGAGCCGGCAACCCACCCCGTTATCGTTTTCGAAGGGATCAGTAGGCTCTATATAGGTAG
>NW_025065119.1:0-1110 GCF_019049425.1 Lizanozyma spartinae
GTAAGTTTATAACTTTACCGCATACCCCTATATACACTAAGTTTATACGAGATTTTTATTAAGTTAAAAAATATAAAGCAGGCTTTGAAAATTAAGCCATATTTGTAAACACACCAACTTCCAAATCTAGAAGACAAATTTACGAATTCAGAAAACATCAACACCAACGAGTATCATTGGTCAAGCAAGGTACAGGATTCGTGGCCATCACCAATCTCTAAAGAATTCAAGGCGGAAGCGAAGCTAAATACATTAGAAAATAAATCCATTTCAGGCTTAGACATTTAGGATATTGGATTCATGCCTTGTTATTCCTAAGGAAATGGCTCACATCGTATTTTCATTGCTTTTTTGATACGGCATTATCTTTCGATATCCAGATCGTGGTAAGTTTTGCCTGGGAAATTAGTTCCAAATTAGAGGACTGCATCAACTTGAGATGCAGTTTTTTACATATAAATCTTTGTAGGTGGGTATTAACACCATGTCATGAAAATTGTAAGAATTTCAACTATGTTCTATTGTACATTAATGAGGGAACTTTAAAACCTTTATCATCTGCTCAATATGAATTCTATATTTAGAGCAGGACCCATTTGATCCGACTTTATGATTTTTTTCAATGAACTCGATCTCTACATTAATTGAGTAGCGGCATATCCGATTTGATAGATCTCATTGTAGGATTACCCCAAGCGTTTGCTAATAAAAAGATTGTAGTCAAACACATTTCCATTATTGGTAGAAACTGAGTAAATGCTAGTTTTATCAAATATGGAGCATTCCACCTCGTAGACACTTGCTAGCCGAAATTTCAATAAGGAATAGCTGGATATCAAGTGACATTCTCCACCTACCAGAATGTGTCATAATATAAGTTCCATAAATCACCAAAGCAGAATGGATACTCGTACTATATACTTCAAAGCTACGGTTTATCTAGCTAGTTACATTGGTAGCAAAATTTGATCTTGTTTCTGCATCTGTATTGATAACTATTATTATATTCAATTTCATACGCGAAAAAGTTGTATTACTTCTTTGATAACTAGTCAACGTTGACCCTTACAGCATAACTTCATTAGATAGGTACTTGCCTTCTGGTAAGAA
>NW_025065120.1:0-1100 GCF_019049425.1 Lizanozyma spartinae
TTTGCTGTTTAACTTGTTTTTTGTACTTTGAAAGTAGTACTGAAATATTATAAGCTTGAAAACTAATGGCTTTGCTTTAGCTTATAAATAATCTAGAACCGCTAATAATTGAAGGGGAAATCATAAAATAATCGTTATGTATTGAGTTGTTTTCTCACCTCTTCAAGTTATTGAACTTAAGTATTTAAACCATTACTATAGAGGTAAGTTTTATTGACTTCTATTAGCTATTAATTCTATAGTAATTATAAGAGTTCTCTATGCCTTTTCAAAAAAGTTTCCTTTCTAATTGTATGCGAGATATCCGCACCCTCTTGTAAAAAAGTAGCATGATGTCTATATACACGGGAGTTATTCGATGTGTTTATGTAGCTTAAAGGTGGACTTGTCTAATGCACGTATTTTAAGCTTTTCTTATTGTTGAAATTAAGCGTTCATCTTTTTTTTAGTTTCAAAAGGGTAAATTAAGTATACAGAAATATGATCATAGCAGGACTAACAAAAATATTAACGTTATATAAAAGTCATAATAATCACATCAAAATAAAAAATAAAAGTATATATTCATTTTTCTATATAATTTAATAATTATAGATCATCAGAATAACTCCTGATGATGATATTACTTGAATTATTGTGATTTAGTTCTACGATTGTCTTATTTATATTGTATAATTCATTCTATAAACTTAACCATTGTACCGTAGCTGTGAATGTTATATCAAGATTTTTTTGATCCAACATTTGTAAGCTTCAAGAAATAGTTTATCCAATGTTGCTTTTTAAAAGTACAATATTTCTAACATAAAGTGATATTTGGGCCTCATGATTAAATTATTATTCAAGTATTCATATATACAAATTATTCAAGCTTCATTATTGTGCAGACGGAGGAAAAGTGGAAGTGCTGTGAGTAAACCTAATCCCTTCGTAAAGTTAGTTGCACCTTCATAAGTCAGAACAAATACAAAAAGACTAACTAGAAGCTTGAGCGCTATTAGCAGATGAACTCAAAGTAGTAGTAGGCTCTGTTCCACCTCCGTTGACTCCAGAAAACCAGACCCAGACAGAGAGCCGGCAACCCACCCCGTTATCGTTTT
>NW_025065121.1:0-1087 GCF_019049425.1 Lizanozyma spartinae
AATTTGGTTCTCCAATAGTCTTGAAGTTTACGAAGAAAGTGGGAGAGGAATATAAATTGAGAGTTGTTTCATCTATATTGAAAGGATTAATATAATCAATAGAATAGGAGTCAAAACTACCATCTTTAATATCAAATTTACCAAACACGATGGGGAAGGGCTATACAGCGGTTATGGAATGTACTAATCTTGCAAACGGTAGTGTAGCTACTCGCACAATACACACAGGTGGAGATTTATTATGTCTTTCAGGTGAGATTTTTATAGCTGTATCAGCAAGTTCTAATAATGGAGTAGCACCTAATAATAGTGGTGGTATTGTGAGATATATATTTATTTTCCTTTTAATGTTACCTTCAATGCTCGGTATCGGATACTAGACTTGGCGGGATGATATACGAAGTACATAGATGGTGGTTTTACCTAAGAGAAGCCCATTATTGTCTTCCTCTGAATCATTTGTTCTATAAATTACCGTTAATCTTCAATCCCTTGTTCAATTGTTGCATCAAGTCATCGTAGTCAACGTAATAGAAGCTGTAGCTCTAGATAAGAGCATTTTTGATGGTGAGCACCAAACTTCATGTTGCTGCTTCTGCTGCTACTGTGATAAAAAAGAAACAAATGAAAGAAACTGCTGCCTCTGCTTGGTTTTGCTATCATAGTTTTAACATAGGGCTGATACAGTGGTTATTACTAAGTCGTGTATATTTCATAATATGGTAGTATGATTATAGTTACAACTGCCAGAAAATGTTCATACCAAATTCAACAAATTACTCGTAATAATGGTTTAACTAGCTCGTACCAAAGATATAATTTTTCGTAATAAAAACCAACAACGTCTCATAATAAAAGCAACAAGTGCTTATAATCACTGTCGAATAAAAGCCTCGCGATTTGGCTGATTATCTGTTGGATTACCCACTTTAGAATTGATGCATAATGTCTGCAGGCCGTTTCGATACTTGTAGATCACTAGATTGTACAGCGACTGTAAACTCAAGCGAGAAAACGAGAGATGTACTAAGTCCGTTTACTTTATTCAACTTCAATTGAACCTTGGTTTAAGCAAAGGTTTTTCTTC
>NW_025065122.1:0-1079 GCF_019049425.1 Lizanozyma spartinae
TGAGGATAATGCACCAGAGCCAGATGCTGATTCAACAAAAGCAGAACCTGATTCGGAAGCACTAGATGCTGATTTTGAAGCTGAAGCAGAAGCACCAAATACTGATTCTGAAGCGGAAGCAGAAGCAATAGATACTGATTCTGAAGCGGAAGCAGAAGCATTAAATGCTGATTCTGAACCGGATGCAGAAGCACTAGATGCTGATTCTGAACCGGATGCAGAAGCACTAGATGATGATTCTGAAGCGGAAACAAAATCACCAGAAGCTGTTACTGAAGCTGAAGCAGTATCACCAGATGTAGATTCTGAAGCGGAAGCAGAAACATTAGATGCTGATTCTGAAGCTGAGCCTGACGCATTAGATGCTGATTCTAAAACTGAAGCTGAGGCATTAGATGCTGCTTCTGAAGCGGAAACAAAATCACCAGAAGCTGTTACTGAAGCTGAAGCAGTATCACCAGATGTAGATTCTGAAGCGGAAGCAGAAACATTAGATGCTGATTCTGAACCGGATGCAGAAACTCCAGATGCTGATTCTGAAGCTGAAGGAGAAGCACTAGATGCTGATTCGGAAGCTGAACCTGAAGCACTAGATGCTGATTCGGAACCTGAACCTGAAGCACTAGATGCTGATTCGAAAGCTGAAGCAGAAGCACTAGATGCTGATTCTGAAGCTGAAACAGAAGCACCAAATACTGATTCTGAACCGGATGCAGAAGCACTAGATGCTGATTCTGAAGTTAAAGCAATAGCACCAGATGCTGATTCAGATGCGGAAGCAAATTCTGATTCTGAAGCTGAAACAGAAGCACCAAATACTGATTCTGAACCGGATGCAGAAGCACTAGATGCTGATTCTGAAGCTGAAGCAGTAGCACCAGATGCTGATTCAGATGCGGAAGCAGATGCTGATTCTGAAGTAGAAGCAGATGCTGATTCTGAACCGGAAGCGATGTTCGAGCTAGCACTGGCGCTGACACTGTAAGCACATGACTGGTAGATGCTCAAAATACTTGTGGCATCAGCTCCAGTGAATGTGTTGGTACCAAATACGACATCTACCTCAGAAGCATCAACAA
>NW_025065123.1:0-1034 GCF_019049425.1 Lizanozyma spartinae
ATCAGCTTCTGAATCATCAGCTTCAGCATCAGCTTCAGCAGCATCTGAATCATCAGCTTCTGAATCAAGCTCAGCATCAGGATCTGCTTCAGAATCATCTGCTTCAGCATCTGGATCTGCTTCTGAATCATCAGCTTCAGCATCTGGATCTGCTTCTGAATCATCAGCTTCAGCATCTGGATCATCAGCTTCTGAATCATCAGCTTCAGCATCTGGATCATCTGCTTCTGAATCATCAGCTTCAGCATCTGGATCATCAGCTTCTGAATCAGGCTCAGCATCTGAATCATCAGCTTCTGAATCAAGCTCAGCATCAGGATCTGCTTCAGAATCATCTGCTTCAGCATCTGGATCTGCTTCTGAAACATCTGCTTCAGCATCTGGATCATCTGCTTCTGAATCATCAGCTTCAGCATCTGGATCATCTGCTTCTGAATCATCAGCTTCAGCATCTGGATCATCAGCTTCTGAATCATCATCATCAGCATCTGGATCATCAGCTTCTGGATCATCAGCTTCGGCATCAGGATCTGCTTCTGAACCATCATCTTCAGCATCTGAATCAAGCTCAGCATCTGGCTCAGCATCTGAATCATCAGCTTCAGCATCTGGATCAGCATCTGAATCAAGCTCAGCATCAGCTTCAGCATCTGGATCATCGGCTGAAAGTTATTCTACTTCATACGGAAGCGACTCAATTACGACAATTGTAACCACTACTGATGCTAATGGTAATCCAACCACATATGTTGTCGCACCTACTCCAACTCCAAGTGTCACTGACGGCTGGACTGGTTCGTACAGTACTACTGTGGTTACCACTATTGACGGAACTCAAACGGTGATTGCGTACACTCCAGGCACATACCTGACATCATACGGCTCTGATAGTGCAACCACCACTGTTACCACTACTGATGCTAATGGTAATCCAACCACATATGTTGTCGCACCTACTCCAACTCCAAGTGTCACTGACGGCTGGACTGGTTCGTACAGTACTACTGTGGTTACCACTATTGACGGAACTCAAA
>NW_025065124.1:0-1026 GCF_019049425.1 Lizanozyma spartinae
TCAACGGTAACCCAACCACATATGTTGTCGCACCTACTCCAACTCCAAGTGTCACTGACGGTTGGACTGGATCATACACAACTACTGTGGTTACCACAGTTGACGGAATTCAAACGGTGATTGCTTACACTCCAGATACATACCTGACATCATACGGCTCTGATAGTGCAACCACCACTGTTACCACCACTGATGCCAACGGTAACCCAACCACGTATGTTGTCGCACCTACTCCAACTCCAAGTGTCACTGACGGCTGGACTGGATCATACAGTACTACTGTGCTTACCACTATTGACGGAACTCAAACGGTAATTGCTTACACTCCAGATACATACCTGACATCATATGGTACTGGTAGTGAAACCACCACTGTTACCACCACTGATGCCAACGGTAACCCAACCACATATGTTGTCGCACCTACTCCAACTCCAAGTGTCACTGACGGTTGGACTGGTTCGTTCACAACTACTGTGGTTACCACTATTGACGGAATTCAAACGGTGATTGCTTACACTCCAGATACATACCTGACATCATATGGTACTGGTAGTGAAACCACCACTGTTACCACCACGGATTTTAACGGTAACCCTACTACATATGTTGTCGCACCTACTCCAACTCCAAGTGTCACTGACGGTTGGACTGGATCATACACAACTACTGTGGTTACCACAGTTGACGGAATTCAAACGGTGATTGCTTATACTCCAGGCACATATCTGACATCTTATGGATCAGATTCGATAACGACTACTGTTACCACCACTGATGCTAACGGTAACCCAACCACATATGTTGTCGCACCTACTCCAACCCCATCTGTTACGGACGGCTGGACTGGTTCGTTCACAACTACTGTGGTTACCACTATTGACGGAACTCAAACGGTGATTGCTTACACTCCAGATACATACCTGACATCATATGGTACTGGTAGTGAAACCACCACTGTTACCACCACTGATGCCAACGGTAACCCAACCACATATGTTGTCGCACCTACTCCAACTCCAAGTG
>NW_025065125.1:0-991 GCF_019049425.1 Lizanozyma spartinae
ACTGATTCTGAAGCGGAAGCAGAAGCATTAGATGCTGATTCTGAAGCTGAAGGAGAAGCACTAGATGCTGATTCTGAAGCTGAAACAGAAGCACCAAATACTGATTCTGAACCGGATGCAGAAGCACCAGATACTGATTCTGATGCTGAAGCTGAAGCACCAGATACTGATTCTGAACCGGATGCAGAAGCACCAGATACTGATTCTGATGCTGAAGCTGAAGCACCAGATACTGATTCTGAACCGGATGCAGAAGCACTAGATGCTGATTCTGAAGTTGAAGGAGAAGCACTAGATGCTGATTCTGAAGTTGAAGGAGAAGCACTAGATGCTGATTCTGAAGTTGAAGGAGAAGCACTAGATGCTGATTCTGAAGCTGAAGCAAATGCACTAGATGCTGATTCTGAACCGGATGCAGAAGCACTAGATGCTGATTCTGAACCGGATGCAGAAGCACTAGATGCTGATTCTGAAGTTGAAGGAGAAGCACTAGATGCTGATTCTGAAGTTGAAGGAGAAGCACTAGATGCTGATTCTGAAGTAGAAGCAGATGCTGATTCTGAAGCTGAAGCAGTAGCACCAGATGCTGATTCTGAAGCTGAAGCAGTAGCACCAGATGCTGATTCTGAAGTAGAAGCAGATGCTGATTCTGAAGCTGAAGCAGTAGCACCAGATGCTGATTCAGATGCGGAAGCAGATGCTGATTCTGAAGTGGAAGCAGATGCTGATTCTGAAGTGGAAGCAGATGCTGATTCTGAAGTGGAAGCAGATGCTGATTCTGAAGTAGAAGCAGATGCTGATTCTGAAGTAGAAGCAGATGCTGATTCTGAAGTAGAAGCAGATGCTGATTCTGAACCGGAAGCGATGTTCGAGCTAGCACTGGCGCTGACACTGTAAGCACATGACTGGTAGATGCTCAAAATACTTGTGGCATCAGCTCCAGTGAATGTGTTGGTACCAAATACGACATCTACCTCAGAAGCATCAACAA
>NW_025065126.1:0-925 GCF_019049425.1 Lizanozyma spartinae
ACACCAGCGATGATTGCGAACCAAAACCCGAGGCAAAACTTGTGGAGAAAGAGGTCATGGAAGACCCTGTTGTGGATACAGTAGTCATACCAGAACCAGAACCTGAGCCGGAGGAACCAGAACCTGAACCAGAACCTGAGCCGGAGGAACCAGAACCTGAACCAGAACCTGAGCCAGAGCCAGAGCCAGATCCCGAGCCGGAACCAGAGCCGGAACCAGAGCCAGAGCCAGAGCCAGAACCAGAACCAGAACCAGAACCAGATCCAGATCCAGATCCAGATCCAAAACCAGAGCCAGAACCAGAACCAGAACCAGAGCCAGATCCCGAGCCGGAGGAACCAGATCCTGAGCCGGAGGAACCAGATCCTGAGCCGGAGGAACCAGATCCTGAGCCGGAGGAACCAGATCCAGATCCTGATCCAGAGCCAGAGCCAGATCCCAAGCCAGATCCTGATCCTGATCCTGATCCAGAGCCAGAGCCAGAGCCAGATCCTGAGCCAGAGCCAGAGCCAGAGCCAGAACCTGAGCCGGAACCAGAGCCGGAACCAGAGCCAGATCCTGATCCAGAGCCAGAGCCAGAGCCAGAGCCAGAGCCAGATCCTGAGCCAGAGCCAGATCCTGAGCCGGAGCCTGAGCCTGATCCTGTACTTGTATTATTGTTTGCATTTGTAGTCGTTGTTCCACCAGCTTCTCCATTGGTAGTTGACGAGGAAAGAGGGTGACAAACTTCCTTAGTACATACCACTGTTGCAGTTGTACCTCCGGTAACTGTTACCATAGTAGATACCTCCTCTGAAGAAAAACTGCTTGTAGTTCCAGTTGTTTTAGTAGCAGGTGAAGTGTTTGCACCTGAAGATTCATCTGCAAAAATGGTAGAAATCACTCCAGGTGCGACAACAACTTCAGTGTTTTCATACTCATTGTT